>NW_024540180.1:0-12618 GCF_016647785.1 Suillus fuscotomentosus
CTCTTTCGCCGTCAACTTCCTCGTTGAGCAAGGAGTTGGTATCGACCAGTCAAAGGCTAGCCAGCTCTTCTCGTTCTGCCAGGTCACGTTCACCGTAGGACGGTGAGACATGACACAATTTCTACCTTCATCGACATTCTGAATTCAATGGCTTACAGATTTCTTGGTGTATTGATGCTCAATTTTATCGACCCTGCCTTATTGCTAGCCTTCTACGGATTTTGTTGTTCGTTGTTCTGCCTCTTGGTCTCTCAGCTTCCTGGGTATAGCGCTGTCGCATGTCTCTTCTGTCTGTTCTTCTTCGAATCCATTTGCTATCCTGTACGTCTCTTCCTTTTTTGAGCTACACCTCATTTATCGTGTACTTTTAGTGTATCTTCACTCTAGGCACTAAGAACCTCGGAGTGCACACCAAGCGGGGCTCTGGTCTTATTGTTATGGTGAGTCCTCTCGTATTCTGGCTGTGCTCGATTCAAGGTTCTCACTAAACTCAGGGTGTTGGGGGAGGGGCTTGGTACCCACCTGCACAAGGTGCCCTCGCCGACGCAACAAATACCCGTCACTCGTATCTTGTCCCAGTGTCAGGTTACATCGCCATGACCATTTACGCTGTGTAAGATCCAGCATTTTTACAAGTTTGCATTGTTCTCAACTATATACAGCGGCCTTGTTGTCGACCAATCGAGGAAGAACGGATTCTCATTCCGTAACCGCGATGAGCTTACCAACAACTTGAGGCATACCTCCGATCACTTCTCTCCGACCGAGTCGCTCCCTGGTGATGCGAAAGGACGCTCGAGCAGTGAAAAGAAGGTGTTCAGTGACGAATTAGTCAGGGTCGCATGAAAATACCATCACAATAGAGGACGCACGAATACCATGGTCTCCTCGATCCGTATAAGCATCCATTACCCCGCAGATATTATTATATATCCATGTATTTAACGATGCCACTGCCATCCGGTGAGTATCCATGACGGATACCTGAATGACGTGAGTTTGTATGATATTCATCGTCGATGCCTTGAACTGCTACATGATCTACGATTCACTTGAATATTGTCGCTCAAGTTGACAGAAAACCCCTACCTTTAGAATGTATGGCCGCATGAGCTTCATGACCTTTGATATAGGCGGATCTGTATTTCTCGCAGTTCCAGCATTATCACTTTGTGGAGCAACCTCAGGCTCGCTGCATTCAAATTATCTCCCGGCTTCTGAAGAAGCGTCGGAGGCATACAGACACGTGCCCTTCCTTTCTTCGCAGTCCGAAAATGGCACATCCCGCAGGACGCGACGGGTAAGGGCCTCTGCGTTTGCTTTTGTGCACTTTTGAATGTCTTCGGGTTACGACCTAGTAGACTCGGAAGCTGAGATGTCACCGCACTAGTACAACTCGAGCCTTCAGCCTGAGAATGTCGCTAACTCTGTTTTCGGTCTATGTTATCATTTGTTTTATGTACATCGAAGCACCACCGTGACGGCTGCAGCTGTAATTGTTTTGCATCATGTGACTCAGTAATTTGTTTGGCAAGAGCCTCTGATCCAAACAACTTATCCTTTAAGCAATCGTGACGACTTGGATTTTGACTTCGGTTTAAATAATGCTACTACAATGGTGCACGCTCAGTCCTGCAGGCCCGTCCAAGCTCTCTGCTATCAGATTCTCGTCACCAAGCAGAGTGCATTCGATCAAGATATTTCCCACAGACGTGCAGCCCTTTGATCAGTGTCCAGACATCATTGCGTAAGTGCAACTATTCCTGATCATGCTGCGTGACATAGAGATAACCATATAGTCAGCCGCACAGAACCAAAAGCGTTCTTTCTTGACGTATATTTCAATGCCTACCCCGTGGGCTCACCGGTGGACGCGAAGCAGAAGCTCAAGGCACCTAATGCACTCATGCCAACCGTCATCCCATACGCAGGTGGTATAGTGGAATATGCAGTGAACATGGGCTCTGAGGTATTTTGAATGCCACTTATATATTGTCTTTTCCAACTTAACTCTCAGTTCGCGACTCGTTTAATGATTGTACGTGGAGACTTTGAAACAGTATCAATGGCAATATACGGCGATGTCGTTTCAGATAGCCCACCCAAGTCAACTACTTATTCTCCCCTCTCCTTACCCACCCATTCCTCTGTTCCCCTCGTGCCTGCCTTAGATGCTGCAAAGAGTAACGACCCAACCGCTCTTGCGAGGAATCTGCTGGCACTAATTCCCAATGCGCCCTCCCTTTCCCTCATCATCCGCCTCATGTTCTGCCTCAAGCAACCTAATGATGACTGGGAGCTCCCGGAATTTCCGCATCTTTATTCCGACCTGAACGAGGAGGAAATGGATATCGATTTAGATACTGCGTTCCGATCTTTGAGTCGTCCTGTGATGGATGACATTTCATCAGAGCAATTGCATCGATTTGCAAAGAAAGTCTTGGAGGCCGTCGGTCCCAGGGTACGAATCCCGAAGTCAATACCCACCTAAACCCATTAACTTGTTTCGTAGGACAATGCACAGTCATATCTCATTGCAGGCATTCTCTCTCGCTCGGCTTCGCAGACTCCTGAGTTTTCACAGGCTTTGATGGTAGGTCAATTCTTAGGCGCACAAAAATACTTGTTTTCACACTCTCGCAGCAAGCGCTCGAACTTGAGACGATATTTGACCCATCAACTTTGGATGAAGAGGCTTTACTCACACTTCTGGATGCAACAACAAATCCAGATATATCGCGGTTGTTGAAGGCGTCGTGGTTTCTTAATGTCCTACGAGCTGTCCTTGCGCCGCCGACAGTGACCCCCGAGATGAAGAAGGCTTGTCGACGGTTAAGTGATCGTGTAGGATCGTGGACAGTCTTTGATCAAGCGCTGTCCGGGGTTCCAGATGCAGATTACGCCAGGGCAGCACTGTTTCTAAAGGACATTGGAAAGGAGGAAAAGAGTTTTGGCATATGGCTGTCGTGTATCACCACTCACGAGGACCTTCTTGCGAAGATCAGAGATGCACCTGCATACGAGGGCGTGTATCCGCCAGATTTGATGTCCGGCTTGAAACCTTCTGAGGATATATCCCATTCGGAGTTCATGGCGTTCGTTAGAGCATATGTTGGAGTTGCTTCAGTGCTAGCTGTGTACGCCTGGTCGGACAGTCTTCCAAATTTACATTGTCGCGAGCGCACTCTGGGTGTTTTGCGCTTGTGGCAGGAAATTCCTGGATATCGTGCGGTATGTCATTCCTATCATTACTTTGCCCAACTTCTGACGAGTGTATCAGATCATCTCCCCCCTACTACTTCTACCCCAAATGACCTTCCGCTTGGAATGCATGACAATTGGGAATGACCCACCCACAACTGCAGGGATCAACGCTGAGTCCCTTCTTTACGCACTTGCAGCCAACCCGCAAAGTTTCCTCAATCCTGATTTCGTTCGCTGCGTGAGGAGCTGGGAACCATGGAGCTTAACATGGATCAACGAACGCGAACGAGCAGACATAGAGCGCGCCGCCGAAATCGCAGCCGAAGGCGTTGGTGGAGCCGTAGAAGAACTCGTTGCGTTTGCAAAAGAAGGTCACGACGCAATTTTGGATCAAGGCAGGATACGGGCTCTTAGGGTTGCTGTGGCTGTCATCATGCACACGCTAGAGGATAATACCGAGAGCGGAACCAAATGTGGCGACTGGACGGTGTTGGAGGCTGTGTGGGGTGAACATACGCATGGACTTTTGAATTATGCCATCGATGTGTTTACTCGTATCAGCGTGGAGGTGAAGCAAGGGTTCTCATTGACGCCTTCTCCATCACTTACGATTGGTCTTGAACCGCTCTTACTCGTGACGAACGAGAACCTCCTCATCATTGCGAGCTTATATGCATTCTCCATTACCACAAGCCGTGCAGTCCGGATGCTCGTGAGCGGCATTTTGGATATGTACAGCTGTGCTGATGTCGCATCCCACGAATCTGTCGCAAACAGCGCAGTACGCGATGCCGCTCTCCTTACCAAACATGCCTGTGCCAACGTGCTCTGTGCGTTTTCGAGGAACTTGCAAGATCAATCCAAGTGTGGCCTATCTATAGTTCTCCGCACGCTCTTTGAACAGGGGCTCCATTTTGATAATATCGATCCTACGAGAAGACTTTTGAGTGCTTTTTACCTGGTCCTTCGAGTTCTAGCAGATGATGGAGACCTACCCGTGGGCTGGATGCCCATTGTCATTCCTCAAATTCTAACACCCCTCACACTCTTCTTCCGTCATCTCGAACCCGCGCACAAGGTTCAACTGGTCCAGCGACTTGTCAACCTTGACCGGGGTGTGTTGGGGCTGGGTGACTTCCTCGTCCAAGGGGAGGTGAAGAGACTTGCTAGTTTTCTGAAGGTGATGGCCGAGAGAAGGGTTGTCGCGCAGTGGGAAGTGGGCGCAAGACTCGAGTTTGTGACAGGGCTCGAGTTTGTGGCAGGGCTCATAGAAGGTGAAGACGGCGACTGGTGTATATCCTCGTTATACCAATCGGAGTGGGGAACCGTTATGACCGGCTTACTCGAAGCCAACATCCATTCAAGACATCTTGGAATGATTGCCGGGCGGTTAGCTGAGAATCCAGAGTCACTAGGGATTGAGCTCAGGCTTTCAATCGTTGCTGTACTCTTGCGCGGTGTGCAGGTGCAAGAGCCGAGCGTACGCAGGATGAATGCCTTCGGCTTGATCTCTGCTGTCCTCGAGACGACCGACGAGAAAGACAGGGATCCCGAACGGCTGCTCTGGGAAGTAGGACACGCACTCGGCGCAATAGTAGAATCAAACGACAACCTCTCCTCCCTCGACTCCGAGAGCGTCGTCAACACACTCCTACTCCTCGATTCTCCCTCCCAATCCGATCTCCACGGGCTCACCTCCGAGCAATGGGTCAAGCTATGCACCCACCTGGAAACATCGTTACCACCCAACATGCTCCCTATGCTCCCCATCATCAAAGGCTTCCATCCCTTCCCATCCCCACCACCAACAATCTCATTCCTCCCATCGACCCTCACGATTCCCCTTTGCGACCTGATTTCGCTCCTTCAACCACCAGCTTCCCTACCCAGCACTCCACCACCAAAGCGCAAATCACCCAGCCAAGACGTCCTAGGCCTCGTGGCGATCTCCCCACCAACAGCAGTACTGCGCTCGCCAGCTGTTACAGGTCTCACAAAGACGTATACACGGAATGATTTTCGCGAGTTAAGGCAGTTACCAAGTGCAAGGCAAAATACGAGTAGGTTGCCGAGTATGCATGTCGATGTGGGTGTTTTTCTTTTTTTAGTACTCAGACATCTAACTACCGCATGCAGGATTTCCTCCAGGTCGAAATGTCATCTTCACCACTCGTTCAGCCTGTAGCGCCTTCGGGAGATATGTTGAATCTTTCCCCATCGTTTAACATGGGACAAGAGAATGGGTACATTTAGAATTTGGAAATGTTGTTGTTGTCATCAGTGTTGTCCTTGTTGCTTTGGTTTTGAGTCGGATCATATTGCGTGCGTGCGGTACATTGTCCTTGTCCTAGTTCTTTGTTCTTGGAATGTAATGTGTAAGATAAGATATGTCTGTATACTACAATGCTACAAGCCCATGCACTGCCATAATAAATCATCAAGTCACGTCGCAGAATCAATAAATAAATCTAGCGTGGACGTCGTCTTCGAACGTCATGAGAAGAGGGGTGCGGTAGATCTGAGGCTGGGGATAGGGATTGTTGTGATAATGGTGGCAGCGAGCGGAAATATCGATCCATATCAGATTGGTCGAATTCTGATGGGGGCACAGGTGAGAACGGCGATTCCGGTTCCAATTCCAGTTCCGATGACGACTTGGTAGCCGTTGCTGTTGGTTTCAATACAACATCAGGCACCTTCGCCCTCCCACTCCCAATCCTATATATCCTCTTCCTCCTCGCCTTAACAACAGGTCTCTCACCCACCTGCTCCTTACTCAACGTCCTCGGAGGAACACTCCGTACCGTGAAATGAGCGAGCGGGCGTGTATAAGGTGATAATGTGTGGTTCGACTGGGATAGGGTGCTTAGTTGGGAGATGGTGTTGTTGAGAGCGGGGCGGAGGATGACGGGGTCTGGATCCGGGTCTATGGCGTGCGTGTGCGTGGTACTCCAGGTGTCGAAATGGTTTATATTAGAGGAGGAAAAGACGGAGAGGCGACGCGAGGAAAGGGGTGATTTGAGGGAGGTCTCTGCATTTGTGTTTGTGTTTGTGTTTGTGTTTGTGGCTGCGTCTGGGGGTGCGATGGAAGAGGGTGGGGTGTCGATGACGCCGCTGCTTGAGGAGAATTGGGTTTCGAGGCTAGAGGGAGTAATGGGGCGAGATAGGTGGGATTGTGTGGGGATATCGTATCCGGGCTCTGACCGTGTGTGGAGGCGCGGCACGCCATAAAGCGCAGGAGTAACAGGAAAATACGGGTTGAAGTTAGAATGCTGCTGATGAGAGGATAAGCGGGTGGGATGCGACGGACGGGACTGAGGGCCTGAGCGAACAGAGGTTGCATCTTGCAAATGGGATGTTTTTGAAGGAGTCTGAATCATAGATTGGGAATGGTATACTCGCGGACGGGTAATAGTGCCACCACCCACTGCAGGCAGCGTTTCGTATTCCGTGACAGGCTCCTCAACGCTAGTTGGGGGTGGTGAATACTCCGGTACTGAATCTTCCCAGTCGACAACATCGAATGAACCCTGCTCTTCTTCGCCTTCCAAGCTTTCGTCTTCTCCGGGCTCTTCAGCAAGATCTCCAAGACCCATGTTACGTGTGAAGAGGCGGCTGAAGGATGAGAAGACGCTCTTTGTTGGGAGCCCTTCTGGACGGAGGCCGTATGTTGGGTCAAAGATTTCTTGCTCGGGATTGGAGGAAGATGTGTCTGATACTGGCGGACTCATGTGGAAGGGAGTGGGGGAAGTTCGGATACTTCTACGAGCTGAACTTGATACGGAAGCACCTGATATGGAGCGTGCGCGACTGTAAGAGAGGGAGCCAAGGGATTGTTGGCGGAGCATGTGCAACCCGATACCAGAAATGCCAGGTGATATGTATGCAAGGTCAGGTGCAGAAACAACGTCGAAAGCTCGGGGTCGCGATATAGGTGCTCGCTTGTCGAGATATGGCGCCTCTACTTTGGCTTTTACCCACTGTTGACTGAGACGATGTATGATTCCCGGTAGATCCTCCCTGAACATCTGCCTAAGTTGGCCTTCGATCTCGCGTTGGATGAACTTCTGGATTACAGCGATGGAGTCGAATGTGCTATTTATATCTACGTTCTGGAGGGGATCTGTCTTGAATACGAGTGTGATGCCTTTTTGCTTTGAGACGACTAGGACGACATAAGAGTTGAGTTTGAAGTGGGAGAGGCGGAGGAGCATTGGAACTACAAGAGGGTCTTTGGCAGCCAGCATGCCACGAGAGCCTGTCATGATATGTATATCAGGTTGCTTGTGATTCAAGGGATTTGCCTGACGAAGAAATTGTTAATATGACGGAGCGAATGGGATACAAGTAGCTAAACACCTGCACTTTGGTCTTGAGTACGATATGTGCGTCTCCTGCGTAAGTGAAACGAAATATACCGCGAAAGTGGTCCATTGTCAAGTCACCGATATCCCGAATTTCGAGTTCTGGTGGCTGTCGGGTGGTATGAGGAGTGAGGTGCGATGAAGTTTGAACCGTGCAGAACCCACCTGCGTTCCCATTTCAAGTTCTACGACTTCAATCTTGTCAGCGATGACTGGCGGTTTGTTACCCTTGTTGAGGGCGTTATTGAGCATCTGGATAGCATCTGTGTGAAACTGGTCGGAAAAGCGTGGCCATTCGAATGTGAACGACATTTCTGTGTGTTGACTGCTGTCGTTTGCAAGACAGCCAGCATTCAAAAGATTCGAAGATGACCATAAGACATGGCCGTGGAATAGTGTCCTGAGCCCAAATTAACACTGCCATCCCCGAGGCCATGTAGCGTAAATTTGCAAGTTAACTAATTAGCACTAATTTACTTGTAAATTTGACGAATTTAACGGGTAAATGTGGTTCTACAGCCAGACTTTTGCATCCGGAAGTGCCTCTAACGTGCACCTCGGATTCACGTTTCGGGGTGTTTCATCCAGCAAGTCTCGCAGATAGGGAAGATGCAACTCCATATGTGCATTTGCCCCCACTGCAAGCAAGAAGTATGAGCCATCAACCTTGTCAAACTGGCTCGTCAGTCCACGTACCTCCGGCTTGTACACCTCATCCCAGTTGAACCACACATTATCGCCTTACACGTGCTCACCCGCCCATTTCCCGGTACAGTGTTCCTCTGAGGACAGTGAGTAAGGAGCAGGTAGTAGGTAAGAGACCTGGCGTTAAGGTAGACAGGAAAAAGATGTATGGGATTGGTATGGGAGTGGGAGTGGGAGGGCGAAGGTACCTGATGTTACACTGAAGCCAACTGGTTGGAACTGTCACTAGAACCAGAACCAGAACCAGAACCGCTGTTCTCGCCTGTGCCTCCATCAGAATTCGATTAATCTGATATGGATATATATTTCCGCTCGCCACCACCAAACCCTTGTCCCCAGCCTCAGTTCTACCGCGCCCCTTTCGAAGACGGTGTCCACACTGAAGAAACGGCGTGCAAACTGAACGTGGACTGTAACTTAACGCTGAGCTCTCAGTTGCGTGTATTATTGAATTGGTGTTGATACAATTTAATCAATGGCGGGTTGGTGGGCGGGGGGGTACACGTTGTACGAATGGCTATGGGACTATCACTAAAAGAAACAAGATCATAGCATCTTCAATTAAACATTCCTTTGATTCTTCCTCGCGCTGTCAGCCCTTCAAGTTCGAGTGAGCCGATTCCTGATCTCTTCTCAAAGCGCCATGCTTCCACAAGAGCCCTCGCTTCAAAAGGGAGTACCTCAGGATCGCTTGTTCCAACCGTTATGTGCAAAGCATTTCGGATTTCCTCCGACAGTTTCGACACAAACTCACTCCCTTCCTGACCTGCAGAAGAGTGACTGTCTGGTGAACCGTCGAGCTCGAAGTCATCCACCGCAATGGCCATAATTCGTTCGTTCCAGACCAAATGACCGAGAGTGAAGGTGAACGAGGGAGGAAGTGCCATTTTATGGAGTTGTGAGCACCGCTTCCACAGTTCAATGGCATCGGGGAGGGATTTGCTGTGCACTATAGTGATATGGGGGCGCACAGTGACACGATGTCCGGCAACGAGGGTATTCCAGAACGCTTTCCCATTTTCTGGTACGTCTGATGCGTTTTCCATTTGTTTCCCAATGACATCAATGAGATCAACTTCCGGCAGGAGTCCGAAGTAGCGCGGCATAGGTTCTTCATCTTTCTTTTTCTTCTTTTCTTCTTGAGGCTTTTTTATCCGAGGCACGTAGTTACGGGCCTTGCACACGGCCTCGTCGATCTCATCTGCACTTGGCTGTCGAAGGCCAAGGATGCCGACGCACGCAGCGACTGCACGGTCTACAGTTTGCTCAAGGGTATCTTCGATGTCCATTTCTATCCTCACGTCTACCTCTTCGTCGGAAAGCTCCTCTGAATCACGGATAAACTGCCATATGACGTCTTCGTGCGCCTTAGCCAGGGTGTCAGCACGAAGTTTCTGGTGCTTATCGCCACGCGCGAAAACTCTGTCACCACATATCCGATGGATTGTTGCTTGAGGCCGATCGAGCGACCAATTCAACGCGAGGAGACGAACAGGGGGGTCCATTTTGGCAACGGCATCGCGTAGGGAGTCACGATGTTGCCTGAGGTGGTTGTTCCTGCAGCAGGTTAGTACGAGTGGGATCACGAGATCCAGCATGATCCATACTTGTCGGCTATAACAATATCATGGTGCTCCAAGAGGTTGACGACATTCCTGATGAACGCGGGAGCGGATTTTTTCGCTTGTATATCGTCGCTCTGGGTGTGACCGAAATCGAAGAGAGAAGTAAGCGCAACGGAAACAGCGGTCTTACCTGTGAAGCAGAAACTGTAAAGAAAGGCACGAGACAGAAATTGGGTGCTCACCACACCCGGGAATGGCAACGGGCAAAATTATCGACTTCCCAAACTCCTTGGTGGTTGGTGGCGTCTCACTCTGTACGGCCAACCCCTTCTTCCCTTCGTCGGTCTCCATCCATTTCAAGAATCTCTCGCGAGTGGCGATGATGCCTTTGCCTTTCAAATATTCCGAAAACGCACTGGGATTATGCCTTATTTCCTTCTTTACCCATTCGACATAAAGGTGGGTATCCCTCCGCTTCAACTTCGACTTCGGCAATTTGGCGTCGTTGAGCGATCCTTGTGTCGACAACAGAATTTTGGTGACTTCCCGCCAGTCGCGATACATCATGTACGGTTCATCAAATTTTACTTTGAAAAAGAAAGAGGATCCTGTTGGGTAAGGAGGACGCGCATTGCGAGTGGTAGACTCCTGCTTTGGATCGATGATGTGCGTACGGACTACAAATCCCTCAAGTGCTTCGCCGTTCCATTTTCCAGTTTTCGCAATATCGTCGGTGAAGGATTTCACCTCTGAAATCGAGTTCAGGGTGATGACAGGCGTCTTTATAAACCCCCATTCTTCTGCGAATGCGTCGACCGTTTTTGTAGGCATAGTATGAAATCCTTTCGAAGTCTCGTTGATTCCGTGGAGATGTAGACCCGACTTCTCGGCAGAATAAGGAAGTATATGCTCCTCGAAGCTGTCGTCGCAAAGCTGTGAAGTATAGTTAGCTCGAGAACTTTTGCTTGCTTGTATGCATCACATACCTCGGCGATGGCTGTCCATTGCTTATCCCACAATCTCAATGCCAGCTGTTCCTCGGTTTGCCCTTTTCTTTCAAGTGCTTCTTGAGCCACCGATGACCAACCTCTGAATGTGTTTCTGATACCCCTTTCATCGGTCCCAGCGCATGTTTGGACGTGACGATCAGCTTCGAAGGAGAAATGGAAGCAACAAATATGATGCATCCGTTAGATTTGAGTGATAGCGTATATGTGGGTCCTGTATGTAAGGAGAGTGTTGACCACTGCGAACGAATTCCAATGAGATGATGTCGGGCGGTTTGACATGGAGACAACTCACATCGGTCCACGGGACCTCACCGATGTTGAAAAACTTATCATATCCCCGAGCTACGATTTGGTACTTTTGCTCTCCATTAGGATCATCTCCACGTGGAAGTTCACGGCTGAATAGACCTCTCGCTAGCGTTGGAAATGGTGATGGAACGTCATAATACTTGAACTCGTTCATCTTCCAGCTTCGAACAGAGATGGAAGGATCCGACGGCGTGGTATACATCGTTGATCGTACTAGCTTGGGCGACTTCTTTGAGAGTCGGTGTAGATCATCGATGAGCTGAGAATCCTCCGCGCGCATGCGAGTCATAGTATGTGCCTGCAAAATGCAGGTGATATAACAATGGAATTGCAAGGACTCCGAGCTGAGGATATGTGGTAGGAAATGGCTGGTCTTCATTAAGATTGTGCGCTTATAAGCTTACATAATTAGCTTTACTTGGCACACCTAGTCAGATCTAGTCAGATTATCTGACTAGATCTGACTCAGATTCCAAGCCGTCGCCGTTTGCAATTGCTTCACGCTGATTTTTCACTAGTGCTAATGTGACCGGCCTTGGAACCGTACATGGTGGCCAACCACAGTGGTCGGTCCATGTTAGTATCTATGCTCGGGCCACACTATAATATCTTGAATTCAAGGTCTGTCTCACAGTTGCGGCTCCGGCATAGCACGTCATATCCGATTCATGTAAGAGCAATCTCGGCACGGAAGATCAGTTCTCACCGACACCCTCGATAGCTTCTGCGACCATTCATGCCGTGTAGGTAAGCTCACATTGTCCTAACCTCTATCCAGCGGTATTGTTGTTGAATCAGACGAGGAAGGGCGGATTCACATTCCGCAACCGTGATGAGCTGTCCGCCATGCGTGTAGCTGAGATGACGCTGAAGTTGCTCGAACAGTGAAAAGAGAACATCCAGTGACGAATTGATTGTGGTCGCATGAGAAGTTCGACCATGATGGAGGAAGAGTATAACCATGACCTCCTTAATCAGTATAAGACACGCTCAGGAATTGTCTCATGGACATGTATTGAGACAACCGTTTGTAAATGCCGCTGTAATTCTGAATGTCTAATGTTGGGCGAGCCTGTTCGCTGTGTCACACAGCCGACGTCCTTGAACCCGCTATACGATCCACGATCTGCTCCGGTTAGTTTAACTCGAACGTTCAGCGACGTTGATAAATGACACTTACAGGTCGAATGTATGGCAATGACAATAGGTTGCCAATGAATGGCAATTGACGCAGGAATGTCACGACCACGGGAAAGAAGTCACTGAACCTAGCTATTAGATCAAATTCTTCGTTATGAGATGTCCCACGTACCCAAACAGGTTTAAGAAGCCAAATATCTCAACAATCATTCCAATGAATGCATACTTCATGAACACGAGCAGAATACCGCCAATGAAGCATGCTGTTCCTCGAAGCTTTTGCTTTCGCGCGAAGAAGTAGAATGTCTTCTGAGGGCCAAT
>NW_024540181.1:0-5000 GCF_016647785.1 Suillus fuscotomentosus
TGCCCATAAGCTTCGTTGCTCGATCGACCCTTTTGTTTGTTGTGCCCACTCCCATATAGTAGGAAAGCTGTGTTGTTTGTCCCTGTTGTACACGGAGCGCAGTAGGCGTGAGAAACGGTGTCCACTATATCGCGTTTTGGCCCTTTTTTGGACACTGTGGAATTCAGCCTCTCCAAATCCTTGATTTTTGCGCCCACATTAGGAAAATCCTAATGAAAATGCAAAAATTGCGGACACATCATTTTTCTAGTGTCCACTATATCAAACACTACACTTTTCTACACAAACATGTCAAAATTGCGGACACTACACTTTTCCTATACAAATGTCATCATCAATTTTCCTATACAAAAATGTCAAAATTGCGGACACTACACTTTTCCTATACAAAAATGTCAAAACTGCGGACTACACTTTTTCTTATCTGGTGTCCACTATATCAAAACACTACACATTGCTATACAAACATGTCAAAACTGCGGACTACACCTTTTCTTATCTGGTGTCCACTATATAAAAATACAACAAATTCACTACACAAACATGCCAAAACTGCGGACTACACTTTTTCTTATCTAGTGTCCACTATATCAAAACATTACCAATCTGCCTACACAAACATGCCAAAATTGCGGACTACACTTTTTCTTATCTAGTGTCCACTATATAAAAACACAACAAATTCACTACACAAACATGCCAAAATTGCGGACTACACTTTTTCTATACAAATGTCCACTATATCAAAACACTACACATTGCTATACAAACATGTCAAAATTGCGGACTACATTTTTTCTATACAAATGTCCACTATATCAAAACACTACACATTGCTATACAAACATGTCAAAATTGCGGACTACACTTGTTCTATACAAATGTCCACTATATCAAAACACTACACATTGCTATACAAACATGTCAAAATTGCGGACTACACTTGTTCTATACAAATGTCCACTATATCAAAATGCTGCACATTCACTACACAAACATGTCAAAATTGCGGACTACACTTTTTCTATCTAGTGTCCACTATATCAAAACACTACACATTCACTACACAAACATGTCAAAATTGCGAACATAAGCAAATGTCCACTATATCAAAACACTACACTTTTCTGCACAAACATGTCACAACTGTCCACTATATCAAACACTACACTTTTCCTATACAAACATGTCAAAATTGCGGACATAAGCAAATGTCCACTATATCAAAACACTACACACTTTTTGCACAAACATGTCACAACTGTCCACTATATCATTCACTACACTTTTCCTATGCAAAATTGCCAAAATTGCGTCCACATCCAACTGTCCACTATATCACACACTACACTTTTCTGCACAAACACATCACAACTGTCCACCATATCAATCACTACACTTTTGCTGCACAAAATTGCCAAAATTGCGTTCATATACAACTGTCCACTATATAAAAGCACTACACTTTTGCTATACAAATTTCATTTCTTCACTTTCCTAATGAAAGTCTATCTAAAATCAACAAATTTGCGCATTTCTTGTTCTCTTGACAACTTTCCTAATGAAAGTCTATATCAAATCAACAAATTTGCGCACTTCTTATTCTTTTGACCACTTTCTTAATGAAAGTCCACCCAAAATCAACAAATTTGCGCAATCCTTAATTTCTTGACAACTTTCCTAATGAAAGTCTATGTGAAATCAACAAATTTGCGCACTTCTTATTTTCTTCACCACTTTCCTAATGAAAGTCTACCCAAAATGACCAAATTTGCGCACTTCTTATTTTCTTGACAACTAACCTAATGAAAGTCTATCTAAAATCACCAAATATGTCAAAATTGCGTACATAGACAGGTGTCCACTATATCAAATGACTACACTTTGCAATCCAAACATGTCAAAACTGTCCGCTATATCAACCACTGCACATTTCCTATGCAAATAAGCCAAAATTGCGTCCAACAAACAAAAGACTACACTTTTTCAATGCAAACAAGTGTCCACTAATTCAACACAGCACTTTCCTTATATAAATAAGCAAAAATTGCGTTCACCAAACAAAAGACTACACTTTTATGATACAAACAAGTATCTACCAATTCAACTCAACACTTTCCTTATCTAAATAACCCAAAAAACGCGACCATCACACATTCATGATCCTGATAAGTCAAATTAAATTTGTTTCATGATACACCGTCTACATTACTGCACTACACTACACTACATAATCTCTGACAAAAGACCTGCCCTAAACCACCGCACTACACTCAAAATCGACAAAAGACCCTAATGATCATTAGGATCGCGCCAAAGACTCGCTCCCTAGACCACTACGCCCGAAGTCAAGCAAATTCCTTGATGAGGCTTAGGGTTATGAAAGACCTGCCCTAAACCACTGCCCTAACTAACCCAACTAAACACCTAATCTTACGAGAGTCGGCGTTTCGCTTATGCGACGCAGCGAATCGATTCGCTTTCTTTCGCTCGCTTATCTTTCATTACTTTTTTTTCTTCCTCGCTCTTCTTCTTCGCCCTCCCTTTTTCTTTCCCTTTCCCTTTCCCTTTTTCTTTTCTCGCCCCCTTCCCCCCTTCCCTCTTCTCGCCTTCGAAGCGCTTCCCTTCACTCCCCTTCAAGATCCTCCCTAAGGAGGACCCTGAAGAGGAGCGTAGGTTCCTCCCTCAAAAGGGAGGACGCGCCCCTCCAGCATGCGCCCTTACCCCGAGGCCAAGAGATGGCAGGCCTCGCGATCTACAGCCTTACCCAAGGCTGGTTTCATAGATGAGGTCCGACGCATAGACCTCACCCGAGCGCCCTTCCATTAGGGCAATTCCGTCTACCCTAGCGAAAGCGTAGTAAAAACTGTTGCATTCGCGGGCATTAGCTCCGTACCCTCACGAAAGCTTAGAAAAAGTATCGCATTCGCGGGCATTAGCTTCATATCCTTATGAAAGCTTAGAAAAAGTATCGCATTCGCGGCCATTAGCCTCGTATCCTAACGAAAGCGTAGCAAAAACCCTCAAAAACGCGTCCGTATAACAGCCATATACATTGCTCGTGCACGCACCTCATAAGCATAGGGTCCATTATCAAAAACCCTAAAAACGCGCCCATTAGCTTTGTTTTTCTCATAAGCCCTATTGTTTGCTGTGCATGCCCCCATATAGTAGGAAAGCTGTGTTGTTTGTCCCTGTTGTACACGGAGCGCAGTAGGCGTGAAAAACGGCGTCCACTATATCGCGTTTTTGAGCATTTTGGAACTATGTAGAATTCAGTCTCCCCAAATCCTTGACTTTTGCAGCCACATTAGGAAAAACCTTATGAAATGGTCAAAAAATGCGTCCACAACGCTTTCCTAGTGTCCACTAGTTCTCACACTACACTTTCCTATGCAAACAAGCCAAAATTGCGTCCACAACAACAAAACACTACACTTTCCTTATCAAAATGTGTCAAAATTACATTTTCCTATTGAAAATGCACCAAATTTGATCATGCTGACCTGAAATTTTGCGCAGCCATGCCCACAGGCTGCATGAAAAATAAAGTCTAGGGGCTCAAGGCTTTTGTTTATGAAATGAGAAAAAAAGATAAGGAAATACTGAAAAACAGCGAAAATAGCTGTAACTCAAAGAGGAGCGGTTGGGGACAAGCTATACTTGTGTCAGAGGTGCCAATTGGGTCCAGAAACAATAAAGTCTACGGGTGAAAGACGGTTGACTACGAATTGAGTGAGAATGATAAGAAAAAACACGAAAATGCCATGTTTCCTAATGAATCATAGTGAAATTTGCGTCCATTTCCTTATGTGTCCACCAATTCAAAAAAACTCGCACAAACACTACACTTTCCTAATGCAAACATGTCAAAATTGCGTCCACATGCAACTGTCCACTATATCAAAATGCTACACTTTGCTACACAAACATGTCAAAACTGCGGACTACACTTTTTCTTATCTAGTGTCCACTATATAAAAACACAACAAATTCACTACACAAACATGCCAAAATTGCGGACTACACTTTTTCTATACAAATGTCCACTATATCAAAACACTACACATTGCTATACAAACATGTCAAAACTGCGGACTACACTTTTTCTTATCTAGTGTCCACTATATAAAAACACAACAAATTCACTACACAAACATGCCAAAATTGCGGACTACACTTTTTCTATACAAATGTCCACTATATCAAAACACTACACATTGCTATACAAACATGTCAAAACTGCGGACTACACTTTTTCTTATCTAGTGTCCACTATATCAAACACTACACTTTTTGTATACAAACATGTCAAAATTGCGTCCATAAAACAAAATGTCCACTATATCAAACACTACACTTTGTTGCACTTTTCCTTACAAACTGTCCACTACATCAAATGACTACACTTTTGCTACACAAACATGTCCAAAATTGCGTCCATACCCAAATGTCCACTATATCTATATCAATCACTACACTTTTGTATACAAAATTGCCAAAATTGCGTCCATAACAAAATGTCCACTATATCAAACACAACTATTTGCTACACTTTCCTAATGAAAGTCTATGTAAAATGACCAAATTTGCGCACCTCTTATTTTCTTGACAACTTTCCTAATGAAAGTCTATGTAAAATGACCAAATTTGCGCACCTCTTATTTTCTTGACAACTTTCCTAATGAAAGTCTATGTAAAATGACCAAATTTGCGCACCTCTTATTTTCTTGACAACTTTCCTAATGAAAGTCTATGTAAAATGACCAAATTTGCGCACTTCTTATTCTTTTGACAACTTTCCTAATGAAAGTCTACCAAAAATCACCAAATTTGCGCAAATAAGGCTTGTTTGCAGTATGGGAGAGTGCCCATATGGTCCCTTTTCCTTTCTATATGTTATCCACGGCCATAGGACTTTGAAAGCACCGCATCCCGTCTGATCTGCGCAGTTAACCAAAGTGCCGCCTAGTTAGTACCATGGTGGGGGACCACACGGG